>NC_089800.1:55517215-55549715 GCF_029633855.1 Hoplias malabaricus
CACACACACACACTTCCATACCATTGACTGAACATTCTTAATTTTTATCCATACCATTATTTTATTTATTTTACTGTGACACTCATGGTTTATTTACATATGATGTAACTCCACAAAGAGTTAACCAACATACTCCCTCACACACACACACCCTCAGTTCTAACAGATCTCTACCGAAATATCAAATATACCTCCACTGTGACCATAAGGTTGCTTTGAACAGTGCTGGGGACACAAACACAGACCAGGGCTCTCATTCGATGCAGCTGCATCTCAAATACACTATCCCTAAGACATGTTCACTGCAAAGAAATCAGCGCTGGGACTTAAATAAACGGACCATGGGAGGTTTTAGCCTTGAACAACACAGGATGTATCAGCACTGTGGGTTGTTTATGCATTGGGGCTGTTTTCTATTAATGTTTATTAACAACACTTTGTTTTCTTTCATCACAGTTGTGACCCGTTTATGATCTCAGCATCATTTCACAAAAGAATCAGGTAAAATGCTTTTCTGATTGTCACTGGGAACACAACACGCCTCGATATACTTTACTTAAATTAGTTTGAAATAAAGGAAGTAAAAACAGCTTGTAGAGTAAACGACGTTTACCCAAATGAAACAAAAAACACACATCTGTTTCTCCTCCTCTAAACCACACTGAGCAGCTCTATGAGCAACATTCAGGAGACAGGAGAAGGCCAATCATATTTATCAATGTTAGGAAAGCATTACTGCTTTGGAACTAAGCAGATCCATGTTTAATTGAAGAAAAGATTTATGCAAAATATACACCTCAGTCGTCTTCCAAACACAAGCTAATGTAAGTGCAGTTCATTTAGATCAGGGACAACAAGAATCTGTGACCATCAACTAAATTACTAAAGGGACTAGGTATATGCACTGTTACAGCACCTTATAGCATTTAGTGTGTGTTTGTGTGTGTGTGTGTGTGTGTCTGAGTGAGTGTGTGTTTCACTAGCTGTCAGAGAAAGGTTGATTTATGCTTGGGGCTGGCTGTGGTAATTTCTGTTCAAACTACTATCAAAGATGTTTTTTATAACTTTACTCCAGAGTATGATGTGTGTGTGTGTGTGTGTGTGTGTGTGTGTGTGTGTGTGTGTGTGTGTGTGTGTGTGTGTGTGACCCATAGACTCTAGTCTGTGGAGAGACCACTGAGTACCATGTACTGTAAAATACACTGTAAAAAGCAAGAGAAACAAGAATCTGTGATGTCTTCATTCTATCGAAATGTGTTTAACTGAAAATATGAAAATGAAGAAGTTTTTCAATGGTTTCAAAGAGCAACAGTTGTATTTTGAAGGTAGTTATGAAAAAAAGTTATGAAAGTTTACAACTGTCTTACATCAGCTTTTCATTTATCCTTTAAATTGTGAACCAGTTTTAAACACTAGCTGTGGGGGAAGGAGGAGACCTGTTAGGCCACAGTTTATGTCTCCCCCACAGCTTATGTCTCAAATGTAATTACTGTATTTGATACACACATGGCTCCACATTAAAAGATACAGTCGCTTCTTACTCACACACACCCCTTCACCTTAAAAGATACAGTCGCTTCTTACTCACACACACCCCTTCACCTTAAAAGATACAGTCGCTTCTTACTCACACACACCGCTCCACCTTAAAAAATACAGTCGCTTCTTACTCACACACACCGCTCCACCTTAAAAGATACAGTTGCTTCTTATTCACACGCACCGCTCCACATTAAAAGATACAGTCGCTTCATACTCACACGCAGCGCTCCACCTTAAAAGATACAGTTGCTTCTTATTCCCACGCTCCGCTTCACCTTAAAAGATACAGTCGCTTCTTACTCACACACACCGCTCCACATTAAAAGATACAGTCGCTTCTTACTCACACACACCGCTTCACCTTAAAGGATACAGTCACTTCTCACTCACACGCACTGCTCCACCTTAAAAGATACAGTTGCTTCTTATTCACACGCACCGCTCCACATTAAAAGATACAGTCGCTACTTACTCACACGCAGCGCTCCACCTTAAAAGATACAGTCGCTTCTTATTCACACGCACCGCTCCACCTTAAAGGATACAGTCACTTCTTACTCACACGCAGCGCTCCATATTAAAAGATACAGTTGCTTCTTATTCACACGCAGCGCTCCACCTTAAAAGATACAGTTGCTTCTTACTCACAAGCACCGCTCCACATTAAAAGATACAGTCGCTTCTTACTCACACGCAGCGCTCCACCTTAAAAGATACAGTTGCTTCTTATTCACATGCACCGCTCCACCTTAAAGGATACAGTCACTTCTCACTCACACGCACCACTCCACCTTAAAAGATAAAGTCACTTCTTACTCACACGCACCCCTTCACCTTAAAAGATTCAGTCGCTTCTTACTCACACACACCCCTTCACCTTAAAAGATACAGTTGCTTCTTAGTCACACACACCGCTCCACCTTAAAAGATACAGTCACTTCTTACTCACACGCACCACTCCACCTTAAAACATGCTTAGCTTCTGTATGTAAACAACCAGAGAGAACAGCAATTACCAACAATCATAAATGTTTCCTTTAATGCACAGTACTGTGCAAAAGATGTAGGCAGCAGAGAATGAGATTTAAAAAGCTATTTCTCTCAGCAGTGAGTGTTTATTTTCTAAAAAACTAACAAACAAACAACAAATAACGGGCAACATTAGAATAAACCCAATCACATTATTCCAGTGTGATCCTCTGTGTGTGAATGTGTTTAACTTTGTCCAAATCTCTCCTCGTGGAGTCTGTATTATTTGAGGTGATCATCCAGTACCTAGTTTTAGTCGTTAATAAATAATGATTTTAAATAATGTGTGCTGTGGATTTAACAAATTCATACAAATCAAAACAGATTCATACAAAACATTGTTCTTCAAACTCACTCTCACCTACTACTTTATAGAAAAAAATGATATTATTGTTTGTGTTTACTGAGATTATATATAACTTTATACCGGCCCCACACTCACTGAGAAGGCATTAGTTTAAATATAGACCATTATCTTAGGGGCCTAAGACTTCTGCACAGTACTGTGTGTTATAATTTTCTTAGTAATTTATATTGCCATTCATTAAGAAGTTCCTAAACGTTGTATTAGTTGTACAAATCATTTTTGTGTAGTGTATAATTGTAATTTTACGGTAACTGTTATGTAGTACTAAAAATGATTGTTGTAATTTTATTCAACAAAAAATAAACTAAAAACACAGTGTTAATGTGCTCCGTTCCAGACTCTGACACTGCCCCCATCTGTAAATGGTCTAAACCCACACTCACACAGACTTTTGGGCACAGTATTATCCCCAAGAACAGAACAAACCCATTACAGTCTTCTGCAGCTTTTTCCTGATGGAGCTCAGTTCTTTTTTATTGAATAAAATGAGAATTGTTGAATTACAATTATACATTACACAAAAACACTTTAAAACTTTTTTGTACTTCTAATAAATGGCTGTGATCCTGTAGAAGTTAATAGTCCTGTTTTTTCTCCAGGACTTTACTGAATAGAATATGTACAGAAGCACACAGAGGGGGTGTTAATATTCCACTGTGTCCCCCCCTATAAGCCCCACATGACTCTAACACTGATGCCCATCCCCCATGTGCTCTTTTGTGTTTCAGACCATTATCTTTCTGCCTGAGAGTGTGTGGCTATAATATTCAGTCTTTTTGTTAATCCCCTGCTTAACCTCATTTATCACACACACACACACACACACACACACACACACACACACAAACACAATGTGTGTGTGTGTGTGTGTGTGTGTGCCAGGAACATGTCACATCGTGGGTACAAAAACCTGTCTACACTCTCCTATGGTGGGGACCTTTCATCCCTGTGCTGACAACAGGCAAGTCCCCACAATGTACGTCACTACATTTTAAGATGAAGGTCTGTTTTAAGGTTCGGGTATGATTACATTTAGAGTTAGGATAGCAGTCCTTATTAGTAATTATTAATTGTATTAGTATATTTATTAACAAATAACAGGTGAAATGTATTTATGTCTATGTAATGTCCCCAAATTTCACAGAAACAAATTGTGTGTGTGTGTGTGTGTTGGGGGGTAGCGCATTTCTGCTTATGTGCGGAATACATGGCAACCCACCAGGGACAGCCCTCACTAAACACTTAACCTCTATAACCTCCACCTGCAGTAACACACACACACACACACACTACGGTATTCAGTGTCAGCATATGGATCTAAATAAAAAATTATGTATTTGATACAGTGCATCATGAATTTCCCTATTTCACCACTAGGGTTGGGCGGTATAACTAAAAATGTAAACCGCTGTATTTAATGTGGACGGTACCTATGACTTTATTTATTCCGTGTGTGTGGTGTGTCAAATGTCTGTTCTGTGTCTTTAAGTACAAGGCAATATAGTTAATTAATGTGCATTTAAAATCACCTGCTGTAGTGTGTTAAGCCACAAGTGTGTGTTAGCACCAGCAGTGCTTCTAAACAGTGTAGAACCATCTGATTTCACTTATTTTCTAACGTTTCTGTTCCTCCAGCAGCAGATTCTGAATCTGCTCTCTCTCAGAAAAGTGTTTTTATCATCAACACGTATCGGAGTGCATTGTTGGACTGTGCTGAGCTGAACTGCACAGCGCCAAAAACCCTTCTCTCGACTTTTACAGATAGGAGGCTCATGCAGCCTGACAGTGCCCTTGAGAATCCCCCCAAAAAACTGTAAGCATCAATTTTCCAGGTGATGGTTGATTTTTTACTTTTTCCTTAGTCAGTAACTGAGGATGTTTCCAATCCGCACTCTGCCGTTTTAAAAAATAAAACTCAATAAAACCCCAATTCAGTCACCAACCCCAAACAGAGCAGCACAGAGTGATATTAATTACACTCCCTGATTTCAGCAAGAAAAAAGAAAACTGATTTGAGTCACTTCAGCCTGTTACCGAAGTTATCCCTGAATTCCAGTCAAATCACAACCAGTTTCATCATCTCTCAGGTCCCTGAATAAGACTCAGAGAGGTTTGTACATAATTCAGAGCACAAACCTGTTTGTAACTTTGATGAGTATAGGCCCGTATGTAACAACCTGTCCAGAAAGAAGAGTTTCTACAGCTTGCGTCTGGAGACATCTGCATCTTCATTGAGACTCAATACTGAGAGCTAACCTTCAACTCACCTCTATAATATCAATCACACACATTCGCCCCCCCCCCCCCCCCCCTCTCACCGCGTCAGTAATAAACAGATCAGGACTGTTCCCCGATCAGTAAAAGCCTGAACACAACGTCTAAGTGCAGCCTCTAGAAATAGAGACTTTCAAGGCCTCATCTCAGAATACATGAAAGAAGAACTGACGCCAGAGAGAGACAAATTAAAAATACCTGAACCTGAGAACCAGGACATGATACAGTCTACAGCGGCAGAGGCTGCTCCTCTGGAACCACTGGATTCAGTATGACACCTGCTCAAAGATTTAACACATCCAAACAATCCCATATTTATATTTAAAGCAACAGTAGGTAGTATTTTTACCTTATAATTCCATCTTCAAAAACATTGTGATGCTCCACTGAGCTGTAAAAGTGAGAATAGGGTCTCTGCCGTTGCAGCTCTGGGCTCAGCACTGCAGAAACAGCACTTTGTAACTTATGGAAGAAGGTAGGAAACCACCTCCCTTCCTCCCTCCGTCTGCCACTTGATTTCAGGACAGTGCTGTAAAAGTGTACTGTAGAGGGAGCTCAGGAGCAAAAACACCAAATCGTACCTAGTGCTGTTTTACGACATATAATCGCTTATTATATCATGTAAATTTGTGCATTTTTATTATTATAATGTTTGCTGTGTGCCTTACTCTCCTTCTGCAGCTTGATGTACATGAACCCACTCTGGGAGTATTAAAGGATTATTTTATATTTCCTGATGTAAAATATCATGCTTTTGGTTATTCCACTTTTATAAAAGGATAAAGCATCAAACTTATTATCAAAAGATGGCTGTAATGGAGAGTGAAAATAAATAATTCATTCTAACACAGACTGAATGAGACTAATGTCTTGCAGGAAGCTACATTATGGCACCATGACTCAGGGAGAGCAAACAGCTTCACAAAGCATTTCCCAGTCCCTTCCTTATGGATGCCCTGACTGGACAAACTGTGGACAAACCTGCACTGGTGTAGAATTCAGTGAAATCTATACTCCAATAGACACTTGTGTTTGTTGTACAATACAAACTCAAGACAAACTCTGTACCAGCTTAACAGACTCACTAGAAATGGATGGTTCATTACTCTACTGAAGTAAATCAGGTCCTGGTTCTGGAAGCGGGTTCTTGTTTAGTGGCTGTTCTTTTGTGGTTCAGAGCGAGCCGAGTAGGGACTAAACCATGGTGTGCAAACCTTGCAAAGCGCTGATTTTCCAGAGAGAGTCGTCACTCTACGCCACGCAGCGCAGACGACCAGCACCAACTCTCCATCTGTAAAATCTCCAGCTGCAGCAGAGATCACGTTTGTTTTCATCCAACTCACGACCGCAGCTCGTAAAATTACGCTGTGGTCTTTTGAAGAGGTTCAAACACTCCTTGGATCGGTGGCCGACGAAAGAATCCAGCGAGAGCTGGACGCTGCAACAAGGAAGGAACAAACTCTACTGATCTGTCTGAACTGAAGACGGAGCTGTGTTCAGTCCCTAACAACAACAACAACAACACTCCAATACACCATGAGTAAACACCGCTTAACGTTACCACCGCCGTTGTTGTGGTTTCCAAAGATCACTGTTCCAGTTAGAGACGGAACAGGGGACCAAAAAAGCGTGCAGGACAGAGTTGAGTCTTCTTCAAATTTACAAAGTACAGTTTCTGCAGTGCTGAGCCTGGAGTAGCATTGACAGGGTCTTTATTGCTCTCTGTTACAGCTCAGTGGACCGCTGGGACTCACACTGCTGGCGTGTGTTGTCCCTGGATCTCACCATATACACCTCAACCCAAAATACTGCCTTGTTCATTTGCTTCCCTCTGCACTTCTGCCCTTGTTAGGGCACTTAATGAAAAGGCAGAATTGTTAGTAGAATGGCTATGGTCAATTAACCTCCCACCAGGTCATTACACAATTTTATATCCATCAGCGTGGAAGTTCTGGGTAACAAAGTCTGTCATGTGCTCTGACCAGCAAAACAAAAACACCTAACCCTGTCTATTGTTTGCGTTTTTTAATTTGTGTGAAAATCAGAAACCTGTTAAAACTGTGAAAAACAATTTTTCACAATAAAAACACTGTTCATTAAAGGGAACAGGTACACTTGTGCGGAAACGCAGCTCTAAGCTCTGCATCGTTTAAGGTGGAATGATGTGTTTGAAGAGAAAAACGACTGCTTGTGTCTGAAGTGTAAATTGTCTGAATTCCCACAGAAACTCGTGTAACTCGAGCTGTTTAGTTTTGCAGCACTTTCGCTCTGTGTTTACTTTCATGCAGTTAGCGCTCTCCTGAATTTAGAGTCAGTTCCACCTTAAGTAATGTAACTGTAACAATAGAAATAAGTCAGTGTTACCCCCCTATGGAGCAGGAATAGAACAACATCCTCATCTCGGTTGGTGCTTTTCAGCGTTTGGAGTCTCTCCGTTGTCTAAAAACCTCCGCTGTGGCGTTTCTCTGCCGTGAGCAGAGAGAGAGAAAGCCTAGCATCGGACCCAGACACTTTGTTTTTTTACCCATTTACAGACACTGGGGCTTCGTAAACACATTAAAGCGGTTTCCTGAGCAAACCGACTGCAGAGCAGCACATGGAGAGGACACACACTCTGAGATTTATACACAGGGTTTAGATTACAATCGTGAACTTTAATGAGTGTATTAGTGTACATCTGTGGGGTTGTTGCGCTGAGGTGCTAGATGGGTGGGACACACTGCAGTGGAACATCTGAACTGATGGATGTGATCGGTGTGTGTGTGTGTGTGTGTGTGTAAGGGGTGTCCCTGTCCCACAATGCCAATGCAATTACCTTCTCTGAATACATTAACCTCAATTTATACATCTCAAACCTCCCCCTCTCTCTTTCCTCTCATTCACACCTTTCCCCTCTTTCTCTCTCTCTCTCTCTCTCTCTCTCTCTCTCTCTTTCTCTCTCTCTCTCTCTCTCTCACACACACACACACACTATTTTTCTTTGCATGTCTTTGGCTTTTTTATCCTTCCATCATTCTGTTATTCTCTTCTCCTCTTTTATCTTTACCTATTTGTCTTGCTTTTAATTTCTCATTTCTCTTCATTTTGCTTTCCCTTCTTTCCCACTTTCTTCTCTCCTTCCTCTCTCTAACTTTCTCTCGTGTTTCCCATATTTTTAGCTTCCTTCTCTATTTGCTTCCTCTGTCTCCATCTCCATCCATCTGCATCTCTGCATATAACCTCCGTCCTCTGCTTCTTTCTTGTCTTTATTTCTGTCCTTTCCACCTTCTCTCATTTCTCTGTCTCTCTTTCTCTCTCTGTCTCAACTTCTCTCTCTTTCTCTCTCTCTGTCTCTCTCTCTCTCTCTCTCTCTCTCTCTCTCTCTCTCTCAATCAGCACATTCTTCCTCAGTGCTTTCATCCTTTCATGTCTCACTTCCCATCATCTGTGAGAGCCACGTCTCACCCCTCTACTTTCCGACCTCCAGCTTAAAGGAACATTCCGTCCGAAAAGCTAACAATGAAAAAAATAAACATCAACAACCACAGATTAATAATAACTACCAGTTATGCAAATAAGATATTAGCAGATATGCTGATTTGTGAAATACTACCTTTCACACATTGTTGGTCTCATTAGCATGGTGGGAGATGCTGTTCATTTGGCAATGCATTATTCCTCAACACACACACACATTCTGTTAGGTCATGTGACCTCATTTATCCGTGTCCTCTGTCCAGCACATGTGCGCTACTGTACATGTGCCTCATTCCTTTAGTCCTTACATCAATAAATCACGCTCTAATGTTTTATTCACAGATGTCCACATACACACACACACACACACACACACACACACACACACACACACACACACACACACAGTCAAGCATGTGTGTGTAACCTTGCTGCTGCTGCAGAGGTTCAACAACTAGGATGCTTCCGCCTTAAAGTAGCACCTCGGTAACAAACGCTCCAAACAATAAATGAAATGCAAATAACCCTCATTAGCATATTGTCATTTACATGATGCTAAATGTTATCCATTATTGTTTCTTCAGTGTTATGTTACGCATGTGTGGACATTTAAGAACAGGTGATTTGACCTGTACCTGCAGAAAACACACAGCACTGCCCTGAACGAACACACACACAGACACAGACACACAGAGATTGCATTGTAATGTGCTGATGCTCCTAACAGCAAACAAAAGCGAATAGATATCTATTAGATTTAAAAGGATTAATGTAATTGCAAAGGTGTATGTTAAAATGTATGAGCTGTTTAATAGCTATTGTTATAAAAATATAGTATTATACATTGGGAAATATTATTTTAAGAACTTATTTGATCAAAAATACAAATTATGAAATGCTAACAATGAATGCAAACCAATAGCCACCAATTGGCATTATAACAATCTCTGTCTCTCTCTCTCTCTCTCTCTCTCTCTCTCTCTCTCACACACACACACACACACACACACACACACACACACACACACAGACACACACACACTGCCATGTTGAACAGGCAAAATGAGGTTGTTCTTCTCGTGTGTGTGTGTGTGTGTGTGTGTGTGTACCTTCTTCTTATCTCGTGAGTGTTTTCTGTTTTTTCTCCTGCGCTGCTCTTTGTCATCCTCCAAAGCGTTAATGTCCACATCTTTATTCTTCTTCAGCTGAGACGCAGCATGAGCCATGATTTAGAGGTCCCCACAGCAACCACACACATACACACACACACACACACACACACACACACACACACACACACACACACACACAACCTATGTAAAAATCCTCAGTTTTGATAGCAAAAATCGATCCTCAGAGCTGGAGCATTATTCCAAAGACAGGAAATTACAGCCAGTCATAATCCAGGGCTGTGATGATGGGGGGATGAGGAGGAAGAAAAGAAAAGGAGCTGTCCCTCCTTCTCCTTCTCTTTCTCTCTCATGTGGTAGCCGGGATGGTGTATCCGGAAAGGAGGAGGAGGAGGAGTGAGGACACACACACACACACACACACACACACACACCAGTATCACCAGGCACGAGTGAAGGAGGCGAAGGAGGAGTGGGGGTCTGAGGCGGTTACCACGGAAACCATCATCCTCTCCCCGGCCGTCCTACCTGTGGCCTATCACTAACACACACACAACCCTGTTATTATTACTGTTAGCTCTTGTTATTTTATCCTTCATTATTATTACATTTGGTGTTATTATTAATAATTAATTATTCCTCTCATTGTTTTGGCAGCAGTTGATGCAGCTTAGATCAATAAAGCCATTTTAGTCTGAACCTGAATCTATGCCTAATACGTGCTGCTCCACTGCAGGGTCCATACTCTACTCCTCTTCTCCACTCCTCCACCAGGTGAATCAGGTCCTGGTTCTGGAAGCGGGTTCTTGTTTAGTGGCTGTTCTCTCGTGGTTCAGAGCGAGCCGAGTAGGGACTAAACCGTGGCGTGTAAACCTTGCAGAGCGCTGATTGTCCAGAGAGAGTCGTCACTCTACGCCACGCAGCGCAGACGTCCAGCACCAACTCTCCATCTGTAAAATCTCCAGCTGCAGCAGAGATCACGTTTGTTTTTATCCGACTCAGCAGCTCGTAAAATTACGCCGTGGTCTTTTGAAGAGGTTCAAAAGGGACCAGGGACCAATCAGAGAGTAGAGTCCAGTAGAGTCGATACCATGCAGTGGAAAAGCAGCTTCATGTTTGTTTGTTCATATTGTTGTTGTTAACACTGTGACTGTGGTCAACAAACAGAAATAAATAATTATTATTAACTAACTATTAACAAAAGCAGTAAACATTATTAGGCATAAGCGACACTACTCATTATAGTCATTATATTGTAATTATAAAGACATACAGTCAGTACTGCCATACACATTCATTTACACAGAGATGCACTAAGATTAGTCAGTCATTTGCAATCACTATGAGAGAGAGAGGGGGGGGGGTACACATAAGATACTTTTGTCTCATTAATAGAGAAAGTGATTGTTCTTATGATTTCAGTGGCTTTTTAGGGGACAATAAATCTCTCTCTCTCTCTCTCTCTCTCTCTCTCTCTCTCACACACACACACACACACACACACTGTGTCAGTGAGAAGGATGGTTGCCGCCATATTGCCATCTTCAATGCCTGTATGTCTGTGTGTAATCTGAAACAAGGCATGTGTGTGTGTTTAAAGAATGGTCTGAATGGATTGTGCATTCTCCCCATATCACACACACACACTCACACACCGTGAAATTCTCTCCGTCTGTTCACACACGCTCAGAAGCAGGTGGTAAAGGGAGGGGGGGTGTTAGGGGGGGGGGGGGCTTGTAAAAAGGGGGCTGTAAAAAGGGGGAGGGATTCTGCAGCTTTTCATCAGTCAGGGCATCCAAGAGTGTCCAATTATGCCAATATGAATTGTGTTGCTAGGCAACAGCCAATAAGAGGGCGCAGAAGGAGGGACTGGCTTTGAGAGGGAATAGCACTTATAGAACGGGGACGGTGTGTGTGTGAGTATTGACACAAAGGTTTCACATCAGTCACTAAACAGCATCAGTAATGACAATGATAATAATAAATGATATTATCAGAAACAAAAGAAAAGTACGTTGTTTAGTAGGTTTACCTAAAATTATAATATATTTGTTGTGTATTTTATATGTATGACATAATTGTTGTATCTGTAGCTCTGTATAATACTTCAGCATCATCCACATACAAGCCGCTGTTCTCTAAATGAGTTACAAGAATTAACAAATAATAAATAAAACAGTAGAAAATATATTTGGGATTATAGGAGGACAAAATCCTTCTTTTACCACATTCATAACTATTTCTTGCAATAACTGCACTTGTTATAGGCATTAAAAGGGGCATATTATACTCCTCCTCCACAGTGGAACACAGTTCTGTTTCTTAATGAAGCGTTTGTGAACTGCTTTGGTCCAAACCCCACGAGTCCCACAGCAGTGTTCTCCCCCTGTGTAAACAGCCCTGTTCAGAACGCCCGCTTTCAGCACCTGTTCCTTTAAATGATAATGAGCCGCTCGCTGTTCACCCCGACCCCGAGCGCACAGCAGTAAGGAGCGAGGAGCAGAAGCTATGGGTTTTAGCCGTTTTCACTCAGTTCTCTTTCTTCTCCGTTCTCGTTTTCTGTTTTTACTCAGTGCTCTTATTTCTCCGCGCTCGTTGTGTCTGTTTTTCTGTGTTTAACATCATCTTTGTGCTCTCACATAAACGCGGGTCCAGCGCTGTGATTGGACAGACTCAGACGAGGGGGCGGGGCCATTCTAAAGTCTCTGCACTTGACGCCAGAAGTGGGGCAGAATCAGAATGCCTCATTTAATCCCGTGTTTTCTGCACAGAAAACTGACTGGGGTCTTGTTTCACAGTGTGTGGGTTGGTGGGCTCTAGATTCACACATTACAAGGAATCGTTTTTATATTTGTCTCATATTTCCTCTTTAAAGTCTTCTGACATCTGGTTCCATTTATCACCGTGGTGAACAATACAGACTTGGTGTATTTCTCAAGAATAGAACATTTCAAACTACTCTCAGTGACTTATTGTGTGTGTGTGTGTGTGTGTGTGTGTGTGTGTGTTGGCTCGTCCTTGGCCTGGCCCGCTTCCTACTGTTCCACTCTGCTATAATGGGTCAATTTACCCTTCAGACAGGGCAACCATCCAAATACACACGCCAAAATACACCCAAACACACACACACACACACACACACACACACACACTCGTACGCAGTGTGGGCTCCTTTTCAGAGACAATGTTCAGTTTTTTCACACAAAAATTGGATTTGTAACTACATTGTAATGAAAGATCCTTCCCTCTATCCTCTATCATCCATCCATCCTAGCCTCCATCTATCTATCCATCCGTCCATCCGTCAGTCCATCCGTCTATCCCGAAAGCAGAGCTGAAGGCTAAAGAGATGCCTGAGGAGCTGAGTCCAGCACCGCCAAGAGACCTGCTAAACGATTCCTGAAAAGCTGATTCAGAAACACTGACATAACTCAAGGAGAGAGAGAGAGAGAGAGAGAGAGAGAGAGAGAGAGAGAGAGAGAGAGAGAGAGAGAGAGAGAGAGAGAGAGAGAGAGAGAGAGAGAGAATGTTGTGTGTTATCTGCTGGCAACAAACCCAACCCTCTATATTTTTTAGCTAAATTTACTCACCAGCTCCACAGACCCACTACAGAATGCCTTCACACTGAGAAATAAATCTCCAAAGATACCTCATATATTACAAAGCAATATAATAAAAAATATACCATTGTAACTTATCTCTGCAAAACATTCATTCATTCATTGTCTGTGACCCATATCCAGTTCAGGGCGGCGGTGGGTCTGGAGTCTACCCAGAATCACTGGGGGCAAGGCAGGAACACACCCTGGAGGGTGACCAAACTCCAGACTAAACTCCAGTCTAAACCTTGGTCCAAACTCCAGACAAATCTCCAGACTAAACTCCGGACAAATCTCCAGTCTAAACCTTGGTCCAAACTCCAGACAAATCTCCAGACTAAACTCTGGACAAATCTCCAGTCCAAACTCCAGACTAAACTCCAGACTAAACTCCAGACCAAACTCTGGTCCAAACTCCGGTCCAAATTCCAGACTCAACTCCAGTCCAAACTCCAGACTCTTTACAGTTTATGGTCTAAACTCTAGACTGTTGGTGCTGCTCTTGAGAATTATATAAGACATTCCCCTGAGAGTCTATTACCTTCTCATCACAAGGGACACAGTCTCACTCTCCCCTGTCGGCTCCGGGGAGTTATCCAGGCCACATCTACATCTGCCCCAATGACCGTAGGAAACTACTGTATCCTGCATTATTGTTCTGTTTCCAATATCACTGGCCCTTTGACCTCAACTCTACACTGACACAGTCTCTCTCTCTCTCTCTCTCTCTCTGTATATATATATATATATATATATATATATATATATATATATAATCATCCATGTTTTCTTCCACAAGATGATGTGGAGAATGATGGTTTATAAACACAGTATATTCATGTATATTAAATATATATAAAATATGAAAGTAATATTCTATTTACCCTCGAAATTCCCATGCCCCCTGCACTGGTTTCTGCGAATGTACACTACAGCTGGCACTCAGTAATGTCCAGATTGATCAGACACTAGATGGCGCACTAGAAACAGCACTACAAATGAATACAATGAAGTATTCCTGCTGTGGAAAAGTGCAATATATAAAACACTGGTAAAATGCAGTTGAAATAAGAACTCGGTGCTATGTCTGAACATTTCCAGAGACAGAACCAAAAATCAGAATTCAGAGAAGCAGGGTTTCTTACATCACTTGCCTAAAGAACCAATCCTGTCAAAGTGCAGTGAGTGCAGAGCTACACCTCTATATCTAATTGGAGGACTGTTGCTTGGGACTTAATATTGTGCAAAATAAACTACATAAAATGTCATAGGAGCATCTTTGAACCGAAAGAAAGAAAGAAAGAAAGAAAGAAAGAAAGAATTTCTGTTTCCAAACCCTGAAGTTGTTTTGAATTTTGGTTAATCCCTCTACGCTTAAACAAACCAAATTAATACAACATTATTTATCAGAAAATAAACCTTACCAAAACGTTATTAGCTTATTATTCAGTCGTTATTATTTTTTATTTTTATTTTTTTTAAATGTTCTGTTCCACATTCAATAAAAATCAGCGAATTAACGGATTAAAGTACACCTTGCTTCTTATTCAAATTTTCCATTCCACCTTAAATGACCAAACTTACAAGGCCAAAGTTAGCTTCGTGTTCAAATTTTCTGCTCAACCTTAAATCCGTGAAATTACAATGTAAGCTAGAACGACACATATCAGTAACAAGTGTATGTGCATTTATTTAATCCTAAACAACAACAACAACAACAAACAATACGCTCTGGCTGCTTAATCAACTTTTCCGTTCCTCCTTAAATGTTGCTGCCTTTACATTCCAGCTACTTCAGAGCCTTTCCACCTTAAATGGAGCAACTCAAAAATATGTAAGCTATGTATAAGATTATTTTTTAAACATTTATTTTAGATATTTACTTTCATTAAATTTATTTTCATTTAAAAAAATAAATTTTAAAACACATTAAATAATTACAGCTTATAATGAATAGAGAGATACGTAGCCCACATTCATTAAAGAGAAACGTCATCAATTTCTAGATAATTTAGATAATCAGTTTGTACATTTGATGTGAAATGCTCTGTATGAGACAATCGAAATAATTTAGTTAAAATAGTTCGCAGTGATGGTGATAAGAACCAGGCGTCCAGAGCTCTATGGCAGAAAATCAATACTATATAATGCTTTTATTGATTTTGTTGTGTCCAGGTTGTTTAAAGGCGAAATAGTTTCCAAAGACAAGGTTTTATTTCAGGTTTACCATTGTTGCACCATCATTAATTTTCCATATATTACTCTGCAGACTTGTGTTAATCTGTGGTGATTATGGTTAGTAAAATAAACACTGGTTCCTGTGCCTGGTTCCTATCACCTCCACTGTAAAAAAAAAACAAAACAAAAAAAAACACAGATGAATCACAATGCTTGATATATTCATTCATTTTTAAAAATCCGGTGGAATGCCCCTTCACTGTTGCTTAGAGTTTATGGGGCCGTTCACTTCCATCAGCCCTCTGCTGCCCTCTGGTGTTTTTAAAAGGAACAGCTCCTCCGTACTGGACAATTGATCGCCGTAAAGATCAATACAACGGGTAATATGTTTATTAAGTTTCACAGTGAATATACTTCTGTGTCACGGCTAATTAACTCGATAAATAAATGTAATTAAAACCCGCTTACACCAGTATTAACCTTTGAATCACCTTAACCCTCTCTCTCTCTCTCTCTCTCTCTCTCTCTCTCTCTCTCTCTCTCTCTCTCTCTCTCTCTCTCTCTCTTTCTCTCTCTCTCTCACACACACACACACACACATGTCCCAACACTTCTACGGTCCAATCATTCCATTCAGTCATGCATACACAAAAAAGCACAAAGGTCACGCCAGGGTTCACCACCTTCATTACTGCTTTAAGCAGAGCTTTCTCTCTCTCTCTATCTCTCTCTCTCTATCCATAAATAGAAGATGTATATTACACCACATGACTAAATGTTGGTGGACGTTGCTGAATCAACATTTCTTCTGAAATTAAGGGTACCAACGGGCAGCATTAGCGTACTGAAGCCTCACTTCACTGCTGTAACATCTTCAGTCACTTTATACCCCTCTAGCGCTAACTTGGCATTGAGCATGGTGTCATCAAACTCATGTGCAGCTGTTCCAGAACATCCCATATCGATTTGTGAATTTCAATAGAGTTTATACCAAAAGAAGTTGCACAGTTAAACATTTGTATCCAATGACAGTCCCTTAGATTTAGGTGAGAAAAGTCATTACAACGCAAGCCTATAAATTTTGGACATGAAATGTACAAGAAGATGTTAAAATGGATCCATGTAAAACTGTCTGATACAGAAAGGGTTAGGGTTCACATATGAAATTAACTCATGAAGTAAACCCTGTGAGTTTCCAGTTACAAAACACCTGAAGGCAAATTTTTCATCCAGAGACTGGAAGAGACGAGCATGTAAAGGCAGCATCGTTCCAGCTGACCCCTGACCTGAGCATACCATCTGTGTTTAAATAACTCCCTTCAAAATAACCATGTTACAGGAGACAGCAACACCTCCTCTACTCCTAATGTTAGTTAAAGTCAATGTCTTAATGGGGAACTGCAGCTCTCTCTGGTTTGTTTATGTTCAGAAGCTCTGCTACTTTTAAAGTGGAGTGGTGTGTGTGAATAAAAAGCGACTGTTTCTTTTAAGGTGGAGCGGTGCGTGTGACTAAGAAGTGCCTGTATCTTTTATTGTTGAGTGGTGTGTGTGAGTAAGAAGCGACTGTATCTTTTAAGGTGGAGCAGTGCGTGTGAGTAAGAAGTGACTGTATCTTTTAATGTGGAGCAGTGTGTGTGAGTAAGAAGCGTCTGTATCTTTTAATGTGGAGCAATGTGTGTGTGAGTAAGAAGCGACTGTATCTTTTAAGGTGGAGCGGTGCGTGTGAGTAAGAAGTGACTGTATCTTTTAATGTGGAGCAGTGTGTGTGAGTAAGAAGCGTCTGTATCTTTTAATGTGGAGCAATGTGTGTGTGAGTAAGAAGCGACTGTATCTTTTAAGGTGGAAGGGTGTGTGTGAGTAAGAAGCGACTGTATCTTTTAAGGTGGAGTGGTGTGTGTGAGTAAGAAGCGACAGTATCTTTTAAGGTGGAGTGGTGTGTGTGAGTAAGAAGCGACTGTATCTTTTAATGTGGAGTGGTGTGTGTGAGTAAGAAGCGACAGTATCTTTTAAGGTGGAGCGGTGCGTGTGAGTAAGAAGCAACTGTATCTTTTAAGGTGGAGTGGTGTGTGTGAGTAAGAAGTGACTGTATCTTTTAAGGTGGAGCGGTGTGTGTGAGTAAGAAGCGACTGTATCTTTTAAGGTGGAGCGGTGCGTATGAGTAAGAAGCGACTGTATCTTTTAAGGTGGAGTGGTGTGTGTGTGTGTAAGAAGAGACTTTACCTTTTAAGGTGGAGCAATGTGTGTGTGTAAGAAAAGACTATACCTTTTAATGTGGAGCGGTGTGTGTGAGTAAGAAGCGACTGTATCTTTTAAGGTGGAGCGGTGTGTGTGTGTAAGAAGGGACTGTATCTTTTAAAGTGGAGCAGTGTGTGTGTGTGTGTGTGTGTGTAAGAAGCGACTGTATCTTTTAAGGTGGAGCGGTGTGTGTGTGTGTGTGTAAGAAGCGACTGTATCTTTTAAGGTGGAGTGGTGTGTGTGTGTAAGAAGCAACTGTATCTTGTTTGTGTCTGAAGTGTAAATTGTCAGTAAGTGTTTATTCAATGTTTGAAACTCATGTGTAACTCGAGCTGTTTAGTTTTGTAGCACTTCCGCTCTGTGTTTACTTTCATGCAGTTAGCGCTCTCCTGAATTTAGAGTCAGATCCACCTTAAGTAATGTAACTGTAACAGCAAAAATATTGTTATGTGTTATGTTACCCCCTTATGGAGCAGGAATAGAGCAACATCCTCATCTCGGTTCATGCTTTTCAGCGTTCAGATTCCTCCAGAAACATTTTTGCAGTTCACACAGTGATGCACAGAGAATCATATCAGAGTTAGGGATGTGTACACACACCAGAGGACCTTCTATGTCCAAAGTGACTGGAGAAGACTAGGGAAAGGCAAGTGGTGAGGTATTTTATAAAAAGTGATTTTGATTAAAATCGTGATCTTTATTGTAAAGAGGTTAAATTCTAAGTCAGAACTTCTCCTGGAAGTTCTTCAACACAAATCTGGCATTCATCAATGGCCAGTTTCTGACCACAGAAATGTCCTTGTCCAGAAATGTGTGGGTGGTGTCAATACCCAGCTACACTGCTGAATCTGTGCTGGATACACTCATGCACTGTGGCTCACACACACACACACACACACACACACACACACACACACACACACACACACACACACACACACACACACACACACACACACACTGTTAGTGGGGCAGTGAGGGCAGGACAGTGTGATAAAAGCTCATTTCAGGCTTTAGTGCAACATATGCATATTTCTTCTGTTTTGTACCTCCAAACACTGGCCACTTTATTAGGAACACTATTATCACAGATAGATATTGTCCAGATATTTGTGGGGTTGTGGTCCATGAACAGCAGGGTGTGTCTCTGTGTGTGTGTGTGTGTGTGCGTGTAAGTGATCCAGGTCAAGTTCTGGCTGCAGGCTATTTCACATCTCTCTGTTTATTTCTCTGTTACAGGATTTAAATATGAAATATGGATTCTCTCTCTCTTTCTTTCTCTTTCCCTCTCTGTCTCTCCCTCTCCCCTCTGTCTGTCTCTTCCCTGTCTCTCTTTCCCTCACTCTTTCCCCTTTGTCTCTCTCTCTCTCTCTCCTCTCTGTCTCTCTCTCTCTCTCTCCTCTCTGTCTCTCTCTCCCTTTCCCACTCTGTCTCTCCCTCTCCCCTCTGTGTCTCTCTCCCCCAGTCTCTCTCTCTCTCTTTCTCTCTCCCTCACTCTCTCCCCTCTGTTTCTCTTTCTCTCGTTACAGAAAATAAATCAAGGTCACCTTCTTTATCTTTCTTTCCCTTTATATCACTCGTACCCTGTATCTCTCTCTCTCTCTCTGGTTATAGAGGACGAGTGTGTTATCACTGGTCATGAACATTAGCCCAGTTTAGAGGAGGAATCCCCACAGAGTGTCTCAAACGCACACACACACACACACACACACACACACAAATCTGACTGAAGTAGACTGTAGTTGTCCGTTTCTTCCACAAGGGGGCAGAGTGGTGTAGACAGACGCCCCTTTAATCAGTGAATTCTGACACTGTGTGCATCCATTGTCCACAGATCTGCCACATTCAGTATATTACACACACACACACACACACACACACACACACATCCTCAGTATCGCTGGCACTACACTTTCATTAATAATGACTCAGAACTTTCAGAGGAGACAAGTCAGTGCTGCGCTGAAGGAGCTGGGCGACCGATTATTGGTTATATTTATTACATTCAGAATAACAGAACAGGTCTTAACTATCCATTACTCACTTCTTCATATGTATGTCCCACATATGTATGTGTGTGTGTGTGTGTGTGTGTGTGTCAGTATGTGTGTAATAAAACACAGAGGGAGAGAGGCAGAGAGACATAGGGAGAGAAAGACAGAAAGACAGAGACAGAAAGACAGACAGAGAGAGAGAGAGTGTGTTTGTCCTCCCTTCCATTAAGCAGAATGTCCGGAGGTTTGCTCTCAGACAGGAAGATGAGATCAGAACCACATTACTAACGATTTCACACTCATAAAAAACCTTTTAACATTTGCATGTGTGTGTGTGTGTGTGTTTGTGTGTTCATCAAGTGAAATGGCTTATCATGTCTCTTCCATCAGAGAGCATTTAAGTGAAAGTACAGGGCGGAAGATAGGCTTATTGCTTCTTGCTAAAGATTAAAATATGTTTCTGAATTCGTTATAACTTTATCCCTAAACTTTCAGATGGAAGTGTTTTTACACTTTAAGTGGTAATAGATTTCATAATGATTAATGACTAAATTGGGGACGGCAGAGTGGAGCAGCAGGTAGTGTCTCTGTCACAGCTCCAGGGTCCTGGAGGTTGTGGGTTCAAGTCCTGCTCCGGGTAAATGTCTGTGAGGAGTGTGGTGTGTTCTCCCTGTGTCTGCATGGGTTTCCTCCAGGTAAATGTCTGTGAAGAGTGTGGTGTGTTCTCTCTGTGTCTGCATGGGTTTCCTCTGGGTGACTGTCTGTGAGGAGTGTGGTGTGTTCTCTCTGTGTCTGCGTGAGTTTCCTCCGGGTGACTGTCTGTGAGGAGTGTGGTGTGTTCTCTCTGTGTCTGCGTGAGTTTCCTCTGGGTGCTCCGGTTTCCTCCCACTCTCCAAAAACACACATTGGTAGGTGGATTGGAGACTCAAAAGTGTCTGTGTGTGAGTGTGTGTCGCCCTGTGAAGGACTGGCACCCCCTCCAGGGTGTGTTCCTGCCTTGCCCCTGAACTGGATAAAGGTTACAGAATTACACATTTACACCAGAATATGATGTAGGTTTAAAGCAACACTAGGTAATATTTTTACCTTAAAATTACATTTTGTGATGCTCCTCTGAGCTGTAACAGGAAGAACAGAGTCTCTGCCGTTGCTACTCTGGGCTTAGCACTGCAGAAACTGTGTTATGTAACTTCTGGAAGAGGGTAGGACACCACCACCTTCCTTCCACTTGATTTCAGGACAGTGCTGTAAAAGTGAATGCCACTCTGCAGCTCTAAGGGAGCAAAAATCTTACTTTGTGTGACTTTAAGGTGGCTAATTCAAATTTGTAATTCCACATTAAATGGTACAGCAGATATATACTGCCACAGAAGTTTAACTTCTGCAGTGTTTAAAGTGGAACTGCGAGTCTGAACAAGAATATGCTTTTAAATGGAAAACAGATGAAAAAGTGCAAACTTTGTAAGAGTTTTTATAACAGAATTAAGACATCATTGAACTGAATGCTTTAGTAATGTGTTATTAACTCATTAAGCTCCGTTTATGCTCAGGGCCTTGAACACAGCTGTAAACCACACATGATTAGTATTAGCTGAGCATGCTAACTTAGTGATTAGCTGATTAGCGTTTGTCTTAAACATGCGCGTGCGTGTGTGTGTGTGTGTGTGTTTGTGTGCTTATATAACTGTGTTCTGATGTGTGGGTGAATTTTACTTATTCTAATACAGAACAATACACCCTCACACTCTACCCACTCTCTCTCTCTCTCTCTCTCTCTCTCTCTCGGGGTGACCCCTCTCACTGTAGAGAGATTCCCTGTTCTGGAAAGAGGCCAAAGCTAAAAAAAAAAAAAAAAAAGCAAGAGATAGCGTGTAGGAGGATATCTCAGGTGATTTTTCAAAGAACTCTTAGAAACACCCTCCTTTATAACACACACACACACACACACCATTACATCACCCCGGCATCTTCTGCTGACAGTAATATTTCAAACTATGGAACCTATGGTGTAAAATCAACATAGAAATGCACTTTGAGTTAAAGCAACATTGGGTATTTTATTTATTTATTTATTCATTTAGCTAGGGTTAGGGTTAGCGACAGAGGCTCTATTCGCCCTGTTACAGCTCAGTGGATCATCACAACTATTTTGAAGCTGGAATTTTAAGATAAAAATCCTACCTAGTGTTGCTTTAAACACTAAGGTGTAAGAGGTGGGGTTTAACAGAAGGGGAGAATAACATGTATCATCAGTTTATCTCAGACGCATCAGTGACACATTTTACAACATGTTTTAAAGGGAGACGAGGTGAGTAACACATGCATTAAATTTCAGAGAGGCTCAGAATTCCTGAACAAACACAGCGTGAATGTGTCTATCACAGTGTTTCATTAACAGGTCGACAGCTGGAATCTATACTACACACACACACACACACACACACACATAAACATTATCCATAAAGTGAAAATGATACCACACTGTTTCTTCTTTAGTGCCGTCGTAAACATCCTGAACAACAGAAATCTTTCATCAGCGGAAAAGTGTATTATAGTCTCTCAAAATAATGGCTCATCATCACAGGATTTACACACACACACACAGAGAGAGAGAGAGAGACAGAGAGAGAGAGAGAGAGAGAGACAAAACCAGAATAACTCATTGTGTATTTCTGTTTGAACAAAACTGAAATGCTGCTCTTTTAAAGTGCACTGAAGTGAACTGATCCTCAGGTAAAAAAAAAGGTATACATTTTAACTCACAATTAATTTTTAATTTGGGATTCAACATTTAACTAAATCTACATGTGAAACTCTCCATTTAAATAGAAATTGCACATATCTCACCATAATTAATGGCCTAATTAACATCATAAATAACCAAAGTCAATTAGTTTGTAGATTTTGCCTGTGACTCTAATAATCCTTATTTAATCTACATATAAAATATAAAAGTATAAGCGACACTGTTGGATTCTGAGAGAAGCACAAATTGTGGAAAAATCCAGAACATAAATATAGCAGAAAATTCAAAATTTTTAGAAAAGAAAACAAACTTCCTGTATGTCCATGTTTTTTTAACTACGATAAGAACATGTTAAGATAAGATCAGATAAAACTTTATGGATTCTGAAGGTAATAGCAGCGTCTCAGTTCTCTACATAGTGCACAAGAGAAGACATACATTAATCAGAATAAAGAGGGCAGGGTTATAGAATTATCATAATCCATTAGAAAATAAAACTGAGAAGGGTCTGTATCAGCGGTGGCCAACCCTCTTCTCATGAGCATCATGTGGCTGTCCAATAATATTCCTGCTGGGTCTGTGTACATTTGGGACATTCGACTTTCGTTTTGAATTTGGAAAACGGAAAATCTTTTGGGTTTCTGATTTGCAAACAGAAAACTGCAAGGAAATTAAAGGAAACCGCTCCTCTGTTTCTGGGGCCGTGGTCACGGCGCCTCGATCCGTATTCACTTTCGCCTTTTCACTGCTTTCTCTGTGCTTTTACATCAGATTCTCAGCAGGACAGCACTAGAAACACGCTCTGAATCACACGTGTCAAAAAGATTCTAGAGAAGAATGAGGGTTTTCTTTAGGTTGTGGTTTAAAAGGCATGTGTCAACACTCTTTCTTCCTCTCAGTCCTGTGACACGGGGCGGAAATTACTCTGAAATATCCATTATTTATTAATTATTTATTAAAGCCTCTGAGCACATCATATCTGTTCACAGTGAGAGCAGCGGTATAATTTTCAAGTAAACATAGATAATGAAGATTCGAATCTTTGAGCATCTGGAATTGAAGCTCTTGCATTGGGACTCAGTCTCGGTTTGTTATTCTCATAAGTTGTGGTTGCTGCACTGGTAGATGTGTGCACGCATAACTGTGTAAATACATGGCTTGTGGCTCCTGGTAGCACTGTGCAAAGGTTGGCCACCCCTGGTCCGTACGTATGTATGAAATATGTACGTCATATGCCAAAGCAGCTTGTGACATATTAAGGGAAACATATTTTTGACACACGACAACACAAGGGAGGCATGTCTATGTACCTAAATGACTGTGTACATGACATGAACAGAGTGTATAACAATAATAAAATGGACATGTAGCGGTACGGTGTGGTGTAGTATAAACAATGAAAATCACCAGAAACGAAGACACAAGGCTTTGTCCCGACGGTGACGCTTTACTGTAAATGTGAAGAGCAAAGCTGTAAAGAGACAGACGGAGACTCTGTGAACAGCCCCTGCTCTTTCACACGCTGAGTCTAGGAATTGATTGGTCAGATGTGAGCTGCATAGTGATCAGGTTCTGAATGTTTAAGTCCAGATCTGGGACTGTGACCTACTTCCTACAGCACTAAACGAATCCCTGAAAATGAGCTGGGTGGAGCTGTCTGGTTCTCTCTCTCTCACACACACACACACACACACACACACACACACACACACACACACACACACACACACAGAATCATAATTACAGAACGACTTGGAGAAGCCTCAGTTTTACCGGCTGTATTTACATGTACCCTTTTAATGGATCTGTTTATCAACGGTTGTTTATGGAATCTTACCCTACGGCAAATGTGTTTTCCTAGTTTTGGAGGATATAGGATGTATATTGTGAGATACAGGGTTTACATTGTTGTTATACGCTCTGTGTTAAAGGGTGTAGGGTGTGTTGTGTAAAGAGGTTTCAGAGATGGCAAATTCAGGTCCTGAATTTAGTTTCAACCGCCCAGACCCATCTGAAACTGGACTGAGGTGATGAGAGAAGTCTGTTGTATTGTTGCTGTAGTGAAGGGTGTAGGGCAGAGGTAATTAGTTAAAATTCATTAAGGTCCAGTTAGAGAAAAATTTCTCAGGTTAAGGTCCGGAACATAATGTATAACCTGTGTATGACCACATCCTGTACATTACAACAGCCTTATAATTTCAACAAATTTTAACAAGATTTATTAATAATTATAAATAATATATTCTCTAAATAAAATGTCCTTTTCTTATTTCAAGTAAAATTTAAAAATAAAATGAAAAAAATATATATGCATATTTAAATAAAGCCGCCTTTTGTAGTTGCAGTTGACTTTACTGCTTTTCCAAAACCAGCGATCTGATTGCCTCTTATTGCTGAAGGGTGGGACTTTATCCATTAACAGCAATCTAATTGGCTCTTATTGCTGTAGGGCAGGACCAGGGGCGGCGTAACTATCAGTAGCGTAACTATCAGTAGCGTAACTATCAATAGCGTAACTATCAGTAGTAAGAATGTGCGCCTCAAGTGCCAAGTGCATTACATTCATAATAGACAACACAGGGGAAAAATCAGGCACTTATCATTTGGCATCTTCATAACAACACAATCCGGACGTTTATGAAGTAAAAAATGCTCCATTCCAACATTGCTAATGCTTCCCCAATGCTACTTTACACAAATGTGCTACTCATTGGCTGACTCAGATCACCTGTGTCAGCTGATTCAACCAATGGCTGTGTTGGCTTTATGTTTTATGGTAAAAAATAATGTGTTTGTTTTATTATGTATTCACTTATCTTTTAAATGACAAATTAAAGTATTCATAAGTCCATCCATTATCTGTAACCGCTTATCCAATTTAGGGTCGCGGGGGGTCCAGAGCCTACCTGGAATCATCGGGCGCAAGGCGGGAATACACTGGAGGGGACGCCAGTCCTTCACAGGGCAACACAGACACATTCACTCACACACTCACACCTACGGACACTTTTGAGTCGCCAATCCACCTGCAACGTGTGTTTTTGGACTGTGGGAGGAAACCGGAGCACCCGGAGGAAACCCACGCAGACACGGGGAGAACACACCAACTCCTCACAGACAGTCACCCGGAGCGGGAATCGAACCCACAACCTCCAGGTTCCTGGAGCTGTGTGACTGTGACACTACCTGCTGCACCACCGTGCCGCCCTGTATTCATAAGTTAATAATGTTAATGTCGAAATAAATTCCAGAACTTTCTTGGAGGTGCTATGGGGGTACTATGACTATCCTAGCCCCCAAGCCCCTCCCTGGCGCCGCCAGCGATTTGATTGGCTTTTATTGCTAAAGGGCGGGACTTTATCCTTTAACAAAATCCATGTTCATGGTTATGAGAATTTCAACCTGGAATCATTTCCTTCTCATTAACGTTTCTGGTTTTACCTCAAACAATACTGTCATCCCAAAAGTGTCTGGACCCTGCCCTGTGTGTGTCAGGCGCTCGTCATAATGCACAGATCTGATTGGCTGAGGAGCGTGAGGAGTGTGACATGCAGAAACACGTGATTGGTCTGTGAGTTTCCTGGAGCGCTAAACCTGAACCGTAATGACTAGAAGAGTCACACCACTTCAAACACACACTCTGTTCAAAATTAAACAGCTCTTAGTAGTTTATCAGCTACAGGTCCAGGTCCAGATCAGAGTCCGGACCGGGACCGCGCTCCACCTGTTCCTGAGCCCTGGTGTAGAGTGTAGAGTCTGTGGTGAAGGGTGTAGGGTGTAGGTTAGTTTTCATCTCTGATCTTTCTTCTGTTCCAGTGCTATTACGTGTGTTAAATGTTTTTCCAGGCTGTCACTGGTTTGGAACTCTGAGAGAGTGTGTGTGTGTGTGTGTGTGTCAGATTCCCGCACAGACACCGGAGAGGCTGGGAAAATCTCTGTGAGATTTCAAATGAGCGAGATTAAGATTACATCAGAGAGATGCGGTGTAAGCAGTGAGTGTAAGCAGTGTGCACTGGTATGAGGCTGTAATTTACCCTTTAACCTTTTACACTACATACTTGTGTTTATGCATTTTTAATACACACATACACACACACACACACACACACACACCTTCTCTGTTGGAATGAAACCTCATATCTCAGTTTTTAGTTTTTAGTCAGGTTTTTTTTAGTGTTTTTTTATTAGTGTTCTGCATCATTTGTTTCAGGATTAACGCCCGGTAGAAAGCTCGGAAAGGACTTGGAACATAATTGTGTTTCTTTAACTTTCTTTCCGGGTTCAGGAGGTTCTTGTGCTCTTCTGTAAAATTATTTATTTTCTGGAGGTTTTTCCCGAGAGCAGCTTTCATGACTCAGGTGTAGATGTTGAGATATGTTTGTTAAACCAGAGGAGAGGAGGAGCGAGAGGAGTCTTTACAGAACAAACAAACAAGAACGAAAGGAACATCTCAGCAAAAAAAATGGTCTGTCTCCATTTCTCTGTTTGTTTTCTCCTCTCTCTCTCTCTCTCTCTCTCTCTCTCTCTCTCTCTCACACTCTCTCTCTCTCTCTCTATCCGTCTCTCACACTTTTTACCTGTCTGTCTGTCTCTCTCTCACACACACCCCGTCTTTCTGTCTCTCACTGCCCCACTCTCTCACACTCACACTGTCTCCCTTTTTAAAAACACACACACAAACACACTCGCTGTCTCTCTCTCTGTCTCACATACACACACACACACACACACACTCTCTCTCTCTCTCTCTCTTTCTGTCTTTGTCTCTCTCTCTCTTTCTCTGCTCTGATCTCGCTCTCACAGCTGATGTCGTGACTATAAATCATTCTGAAGTGTGTGAACGTCTGTGTGTGTGTGTCTTCAAGACGCCACACCCTACACACACACACACACACACACACACACACACACACACACACACAGCTGAGTGGACAGTCCTCTATGTACGGATGACTGACGTCGTGCCCAATAGTGGACGGCACAGGGTCACTAGGAGCACTGAGGCATTGCCATGGTGACAGTGCTGAGGTCACTAGGAGCTTCACCATGGCGACCACACTAGGGGTGCTGAGGATGAGGAACATAAACGCACGTGAGTGATAGGGAACCGTAACCAACGGCAACCAGGAGAAATGGAGAGAGTTAGAGAAAGAAGGAAGCGAGAGAGACTATTTGTCTTTCTACTTCTCCCTCTCTTTATCATTCACTCTTCTCTTGTTGCCATGGCTACAATCATTAACACATCTGTCATGGTAATCTCTCACCGGAGCTGGAATGTGTTCTAGCATGCACACACACACACACACACACACATATACACCATTTTGAAGTTCTTGTTGGTTCATGTAGGAATCTGCCATTCTCACGCAATGTAACCCTTTTAGTTTGTTTACTGATGACTAACAACACTTTTCTATTAACACAGTTCATTCATTCATTATTCTCTCATTCATTCATTATCTCTAAGTGCTTCATCTTGTTCAGGGTCATGATGTGTCCAGAGTCTCCCCTGAGTCATTGGGCACAAGGCAGGAACACACACTGGACAGAGCATCACACACTCACACCTGTGTACAATCACTCACACATTCACCCAGTCACTCACCCAATCACTCACACACTCACCCAGTCACTCACACACTCACCCAGTCACTCACACCTGTGTGCAGTCACTCACACACTCACCCAGTCACTCACACCTGTGTGCAGTAACTCACACACTCACCCAAACACTCACACACTCACACCTGTGTGCAGTCACTCACACACTTACCCAGTCACTCACACCTGTGTGCAGTCACCCACACACTCACCCAGTCACTCACACACTCACACCTGTGTGCAGTCACTCACACACTCACCCAGTCACTCACACACTCACACCTGTGTGCAGTCACTCACACACTCACCCAGTCACTCACACACTCACACCTGTGTGCAGTCACTCACACACTCACCCAGTCACTCACACCTGTGTGCAGTCACCCACACACTCACCCAGTCACTCACACACTCACACCTGTGTGCAGTCACTCACACACTCACCCAGTCACTCACACACTCACACCTGTGTGCAGTCACTCACACACTCACCCAGTCACTCACACACTCACACCTGTGTGCAGTCACTCACACACTTACCCAGTCACTCACACCTGTGTGCAGTCACCCACACACTCACCCAGTCACTCACACACTCACACCTGTGTGCAGTCACTCACACACTCACCCAGTCACTCACACACTCACACCTGTGTGCAGTCACTCACACACTCACCCAGTCACTCACACACTCACACCTGTGTGCAGTCACTCACACACTCACCCAGTCACTCACCCAATCACTCACACACTCACCCAGTCACTCACACACTCACCCAGTCACTCACACCTGTGTGCAGTCACTCACACACTCACCCAATCACTCACACACTCACACCTGTGTGCAGTCACTCACACACTCATCCAGTCACTCACACACTCACACCTGTGTGCAGTCACTCACACACTCACCCAGTCACTCACACACTCACACTTGTATGCAGTAACTCACACACTCACCCAATCACTCACACCTGTTTACAATCACTCACACATTCACCCAGTCACTCACATACTCACCCATTCACTCACCCAGTCACTCACACAGTCACTTATACACTCACACCTGTGTACAATCACTCACACATTCACCCAGTCACTCACATACTCACCCATTCACTCACCCAGTCACTCACACAGTCACTTATACACTCACACCTGTGTACAATCACTCACACATTCACCCAGTCACTCACACCCCCTTCTTATTGGCTAATCCTCCTGTGTGTTAGGACTGTGGTAGTATATTGATACACCATATACTCAGTTACACTGTTATTACTGGGTTATGGACATTTTCAAGGGTGGTATTTTCTAGAACGTCTGAAGGTGTACACACGAGCACTCAATAATCTATTTATATATTTATCTACAACCAGATTGCTTTTAAACAGTGCTTCCAAACATCCAGATAGTGTTTTTAAACTTCTGGTCAGTGGTTTATAAATGTTTCTTTTCTGTCTTGTATTCTATTTTCATTTCTGTTACTATATATAAACCTGGCAAAACAAATTCCTTGTAAGTGATACCTTACTTGGCCGATCAACACCAATTCTGACTCTAATTCTCTGCTGGCTGACTGCGCTACACACACACACACACACACACACACTCACAAACATACACATATCATGCTTTCAGTAGACATTACATAGACTCCCATTCATTTCATGAAAATTTACGCCAACTTTTACCATCACTGCTATGAGCCTTATATTAACCTCGCTCTGACCTTTACACACATCTTTACTGTAAAATATAATGATTTATGTTTTTGGACATGATTTTTGTCCCAATCACGTAGACAGAACCACATATTCTGAGTGTGTAAATGGATTTTGGTCCCCACTATGAGCTGTATACTTGGACTACACACATACACAAACATACATTGACCGTGGATATGAAATAAAAAGTCTCTAAAAGCTCCTTTACAGAATGTTGTTATATTTATGAATATGTCGCCTTTTTTGCTGGACCATCTGCCGGGGCCTAGAAGAGGCTTATGTGCTGACTGACTGACTGCCTCCTAATGTTGAAACACAGCAAGTTGGAACTGTTAATTCAGCCATATTTCACAGAGAGATCTTAAGGTGGCGCCACTACACCATGTGTTGTTAGTTCAGCCATATTTCACGTTGCAGTTCATGAACTAAATGTGGAACCATTCGGCGGTGACCAGAGCTCCTCTTTTCCCTGGACAAGCCTCTTCAGCGCTGTAGCTCCACTGTACACCGCGGAGCAGCTCAGTGTTTTACTGGAGCCTCCAACAGAAATGTGATGAACGTTGTTGAGGTAATATTTATCATAGTCTCTTCTTTATGTTTGGAGAATGTTTCTGTGACACAGCCTTTAGTTTTCTAGATATTTAACAAACAGAAAGTCATCTTGTCTGTCCCTATGATGACACGAATATACGGACATGTAACCGTTCACGACAAGTGAATAACATCTGCACGGCTTTGTGTTTAACTTCACACCACAACGGGGGAAATCTCCGGATTATTAAAGAACACCAGAGCGAGGGGTTACTCAAAATAAACGAGCCTGTGGATTAGTTACAGCAGCGTTTTATCAGTCGAACCCTTAAAAAATGTAAATCAGTAATAAATATCTAGTCCCAGCGAGGCCCTGTTCCTTTATCGAGTGTAGATCACTTCACTGATAAAATGTTAAGGCGCTTGGTTTTAGAAATGTTCAAATACCTAAATGTTATCTTGTTGTTTTCTGGTAAAAGAGTTGCTTTAATATCATCTCATCACTGTGCTTCACTTTTGTAGCTTTGTGTGAACAGAAAAGAACAGATTTTCCCTGATCTCACACACACTGTCAACAACTAAGAAGATAATCTACTTTTATAGTTTGTTATTATTTGTTATTAACGTAAACAAAGACATTGATATGAAGCACCAAATCTTCTCCAGACCTTCCAGTGACAAGGGGATGTATTATGTACATTTCCTGTTTTTCAAATGCCACAAACACCTCTGTGACCAAGTTATATGGCTGTCCGGCTAAACTAGGCTTGACTTGTTTCTCTTTGCTTTTGTTTTTAAACTAAAATCCATTCATGGTGAAGGGATACAAGCAGCTGGGCAAAATAGTCTACAAACAAAATGCATGACCCCAGATTTTCCAGTTCTAGAAGTTCTATTTGGTGACATTCATGATTTTAATCAAAAAACATTTTTCATAGTGTGCTGCTCTGTAGTCGGTTTGCTCTGGAAACTGCTCTAATGTGTTTTTACAAAGCCCCAGTATCTGTAAATGGGTAAAAAAACAAAGTGTCTGGGTCCGGTGCAAGGCTTTCTCTCTCTCTGCTCACGGCAGAGAAACGCCATCTGGAGGTTTTTAGATAACGGAGAGACTCCAAACGCTGAAAAGCACCAACCGAGATGAGGATGTTGCTCTATTCCTGCTCCATAGGGGGGTAACACTGACTTATTTTTGCTGTTACAGTTACATTACTTAAGGTGGAACTGACTCTAAATTCAGGAGAGCGCTAACTGCATGAAAGTAAACACAGAGAGAAAGTGCTACAAAACTAAACAGCTCGAGTTACACATGAGTTTCTGTGGGAATTCTAACAGTGAATAAACACTTACAGATGAGTTACACTTCAGACACCTGTCATTTTTTCCCTCCAACACACCGTTCCACCTTAAAAAACACAGCGCTTAGAACTGCATTTCCCCACAAACCATAATTTGACTTCAGTTCAGCAGCTGAAGGCTTCAGGTAAACCACTGAGAGAATTATGAACTTACTGAAGGCTCAACAGGATCCTGTGTTGATTTACAGACAGTGGGACCAACTTTGTGAGAGCAATATCACTTTTAAACCCTCCAGATAAGTCAGTGTGTGAGGAGATGACAGTTGCTCGTGGTGAAATACAGAGGTGAATGTATATTCAGTAATGTCTCTCAGCTTTAAACACAACAAACACATCTTTTATAAGTTTACACCGGCAAAATACCTTCATGTGGACAATCCTCAGCATTCACTAAAATATTACAGAATCCCCACCGGAGCCTAAGCAGATACTGAGTGTGTTTATCTCTATTTGGATCAGGTTCGGACGTTTATGACCTGAACTGAACGTCTCGTTCTAACAGCAATGATTCACCATTTCATTTATACTTTCATGTTGTACTTTATATATCTCACCAATTCTACAGTTAATACTCTCTCTCTCTCTCTCTCTCTCTCTCTCTCTGTCTCTCTCTGTGTGTGTGTGTGTGTGTGTGTGTGTGTGTACAAAGCTTAGTAAGCAGTGAGAGCAGTAGTTCTCTGAGTGGTGAATCAGTGATTAATGTCGTCTACTGCCTCTTGCTAATCAACACACACAC
>NC_089800.1:55552215-55559715 GCF_029633855.1 Hoplias malabaricus
GCTTTAAAATCATTGTGATGCTCCACTGAGCTGTAACAGAGAGGATAGAGCCTCTGTTGTTGCTACTCTGAGCTCAGCACTGCAGAAACTGCGTTATATAACTTTTGGAGGAGGGTAGGTAACCATGCATCGACGCCCTCCCCTCCCCCTTGTTTTCAGGGCAGTAAGATGAATTACACATTGCAACTGTAGGGGGAGCTCAGGAGCAACAATACCAAATCATACCTAGTGCTGCTTTAAAGTGCTATTAATAAATTAGGAAGATTAATGTATGATATTCCCCTTTCATTAATATTAAGAAAAGGAGGAGCTTTGTGATAAACGTTCGTATACAAATGTAACAGTGTGTTATAATGGGCGTGGTCACAGGGTCACAGTACAGACGGTAGATACTTAGAAATGGGGGCGAGAATATGTCAGGAGTACACTCACACACACACTCACACACACACCCACACACACACAATGTCTAACATTCACATACCCCTGTGTATGTGTGTGTGTGTGTGTGTGTGTGTGTGAGAGAGAGAGAGCTTGAGATCTTTCCAGAAAAGGAGGTCTCCTCAAGCTGTGTGCCAACATATCAACTTACTGTGAGAAAACACTCACACACACACACTCACACACACACACACTCACACACAACATCTAAAACCCAACTACCCCTGACATATAGCCCCCTGTAACCCCCCTCCCCCGAGTGTATATGATCCATATGTACAAGGTTGCAACTATTCACAATTCTAAACTGATCATTCCATATCATTTATTACACAGTTGTGTTTCTTTGTGTAAAGCTTATATTAATCTTTGAACCATGATATAACACAATGCACTACAATAAAACACACTGTGATAGGTTTGACCATATTATTGATTATGCATCGTACTGTTTTTTATATTACAGTACAGAACACTCTCAGAATTAAAGGTATGGTACAGGAACAGCTCTGTCACTAAAGCTATAAACAGTGTAGTGTATCTTTAAAGGTACAGCAGTGGTGTTAAAGTCCAGTTGTGTTCCCTAAAGGTTCATTACATTCTCTTCTCCAGAAGGAGAGGGGGATCTCTGTAATCTTTCATTATACAACTGTGGAGAATAAAAGAACACAATAAAAGTCCTGGAGATGAAACGGAGCAAATGAACTCAACACAACTTTAACATCCACAGTTAATATTGAGTAAGGTACAGTTCTGTTTCTAATTAAAGGTACTGTATATGTTCTAGGGTAACAACACAGTGACAGGTTTTAAAGAGTGTACAATATAATACAATACAATTTAAAATACTATACATGATGATTCAATATAATACACCTGTTTGTCAGTGTGTGTGTGTGTGTGGGGGGGGGGGTGGAGAGAGAGAGAGAGAGAGAGAGAGAGAGAGAGAGAGAGAGAGAGAGAGAGAGAGAGAATATAAAGTTAAGTGGTGGGTGTGGTTCCAGTGAATCCTCTCCATTGGGGGAATTTTTCCTGCCTCAGACTGACTGTAAGACTGCAGGGTTGCCAGATATCACCACTCATTTATTACAGCCTCCTAAGGAGATGTGCAGGAGGGGTTGCCAAACAGTATATATTATAATCTTTTTCTCTGTGGGGATTAGTGATAGAATTGGAAAATATCAGAGACCTAACACTCACACACACACACACACACACACACACACACATGCGTCTCCAACCCCAACACTGCACAGACTGATAAAATAATTAGAAAGAGAAGAGAGGGAGAGAAGGAGGAGGAGGAGGAAGGATGGAGGGAAAGACAGAGAAACAGAGTGGTGATGTTTATTCAGTCTGATGGGCACCACAGCCATACACTGTTCACGCTGTAGGAGCTGAGACACAAGGGATTACCACACTTCTACTGCCATCGATTTCTCTCTACCACTCTCTCTCTCTCTCTCTCTCTCTCTCCTCTCTCTCTCTCCTCTCTCTCTCTCTCTCTCTCTCTCTGTCTCTCAGTATAAAGATGATCTTCTCTACAGTTGGTGGAATCTCCCTCTTCTTCTACGAGGGCGTCTCTTTTTCCAGGATAATTTGGGGTAGTTCTGATTCTGGTTTGCCGCCGTGACTTTCTCAGAAGTTTCAGAATGGTGTTAAATATCTCTCCAGACTAAACTCTGTGGAATCTAAAGTCTTAAATAAATCATGCTGAATATGGGGTGACTTTTGTTCATGGCTCTTATTAAACACCATTAAAGCTGAGTAGGACCACGCTTTATATTTGTTCTATTTTATTTTAATTTCAATGGCATTCGAGAGGGTACAATTCAGTGTTTGGCATGTGCCCAGAAACACATAGTCCTTTCTTAATCGGCGCAGTTTTTGCACCATATCAGTCTTCACAGTGTCCTTCCCTGGAAGGGGAAGAATTTAGTGAAGAATATCTTTCGTTTGTATCAGGGATTGTTCCATTTACTTAATATGAATAGAATACTACTCCTCACTGAAAGATTAATCAGTAATTTTATCTTGCACTTTCTGTACAGTGGCATTTATAATACAGTAGTAATCATTCCTGGTTGAATCGTCTTTGCACTCCCATATATTCGACCAGCGTGGTGATTGGACAGAGGCCGACGAGTTCAGGTCTGTGATTGGAGAGACTCGGGCAAAATACCATGTACCAAAAGAGAGAGGAATTTTAGTAATAGGTTGTGACACGGTACACACACACACATTTGGCAGTGGCATGTACTAAAAATCATAGAATATTAGAAAGACATTGATGACACCCAATTACAAGTGGCAAAGCTTAAAATGCTCATCTTAAACATTAAATGTGACTTTATGTTCCACCACACCTTTACAGTTCCACCACATCTTTACAGTTCCACCACACCTTTACAGTTCCACCACACCTGTACAGTTCCACTACACCTTTACAGTTATACCACACCTGTACAGTTCCACTACACCTTTACAGTTATACCACACCTGTACAGTTCCACCACACCTGTACAGTTCCACCACACCTTTACAGTTATACCACACCTCTACAGTTCCACTACACCTTTACAGTTATACCACACCTGTACAGTTCCACCACACCTGTACAGTTCCACCACACCTTTACAGTTATACCACACCTGTACAGTTCCACTACACCTTTACAGTTATACCACACCTGTACAGTTCCACTACACCTTTACAGTTATACCACACCTGTACAGTTCCACCACACCTGTACAGTTCCACCACATCTTTACAGTTATACCACACCTGTACAGTTCCACTACACCTTTACAGTTATACCACACCTGTACAGTTCCACCACACCTGTACAGTTCCACCACACCTTTACAGTTATACCACACCTGTACAGTTCCACCACACCTTTACAGTTATACCACACCTGTAAAGTTCCACCACACCTTTACAGTTCCACCACATCTTTACAGTTATACCACACCTGTACAGTTCCACCACACCTGTACAGTTCCACCACACCTTTACAGTTATACCACTCTTTTACAGTTCCACCACACCTTTACAGTTATACCACACCTGTACAGTTCCACCACACCTGTACAGTTCCACCACATCTTTACAGTTATACCACACCTGTACAGTTCCACCACACCTGTACAGTTCCACCACATCTTTACAGTTATACCACACCTGTACAGTTCCACCACACCTGTACAGTTCCACCAAACCTGTACAATTCTACCACACCTGTACAGTTCCAGACAGAAACAGCTCATTAGCCGGATCCTCTGAATTTCCAGATGTTCAGCGGGTACAGACCCTTACAAAACTACAGTACTAAACTACAGCCTCCTATCAAACTAAAAACGGAGCTGCAGACACCTAACTAACTACAATACCAAACTACAGCCATGAATCAAACTACAGAACTGAGCTACAGACTCTCCCCAAAATACAGCCTCAGAACTAACATTATTATAGAAGTAAAGGCTGTTACTAAACTACAGTAATAAACTAAAGCCTCAAATCAAACTACAAACCTGAAGTGTGGCCTGTTACTAAACTACAGATACACTACAAATAAACTAAAGCCAAACTAGGCCAAATTAGACCAATATTATTTAATGTTTAACTTAATTGTAAATATTATTTACAATTTTTTTAAGTAAATAAAGTGTTTCATGAAATGAAATCATCTACATTCACAGTTTTAATCTTGGAATGAGAACATGTTTCTCAAAATATATATCTGGATGTAGATGATTTATTTGAATGCAACCCTTAGACGTAAAAAAAAAAAATAAGTAAATTCAAAGTGTAACTTTTTTTTTCGGTGTGTTGAAGATGATCCACCCAAATAATTCTGGCTCAGAGTATGGTGTCCGTGGCCTGGTGACCTGACCATTCGTGAACAAGGTAAAGGGAGTTAGAAATTACACAGATAATCAGATGTAGAGATAGATATATTTTATAAAATAAAGAGTAGAAAAAAAGAGTGCATCTGTATTTTTATAAAAACCTGTAACCTACCCCTGACCCCAACTTAGAGGAGACTGTGTGGGAGAGGGCTGCATGTATTTAAAGCTCTGCTTCACGTGTGCTGTGCTGCTACAGTCGACAGAGCGGAGATGCTGTTGCCATGGCGGCACATCTGAGCAGCTTAGCAGTGAGTGTGTTAGCATGTGTGTGTGTGTGTGTGTGGGAGGCAGATATGTTCAGCTCTCAGCCGACATGGCTGTCCATCCCAGGACACGGGTCCAGCCGTTACCACGACAACGAGGCTAATCTCCTCTCAGTGGTCCATTTAGACTCACTCATATCAACATCACTGACCGAAATTCAGTTCGGCATTGGGTCTAACTGTGCAAACAACAGTCGGAGCCAACTAGAGTACCAAACTACTGCTTCAAATCGAACTACAGAACCAAGCGACAGACTCCTACTAAACTACAGTACTAAACTACAGCCTTAAATCTAACTACAGAAGCGAGCTACAGCCTCTGGCCAAACTACAGTACTAAATTACAGCCTCAAATCTAACTACAGAACTGAGATACAGGCGCTGGCCAAACTACAGTACTAAACTACAGCCTCAAATCAAACTACAGAACCCAGGTTCAGTCCTCCTACCAAATAACAGTACAAAAATACAGCCTCAAATCAAACTCCAGAATCAAGCTACAGGCACCTACTAAATTACAGTACTAAACTACAGCCTCTGGCCAAACTACAGAACCAAGCTACAGACTCCTACTAAACTACAGTACCAAACTACAGTCTTAAATCTAACTTCAGAACCGAGCTACAACCTCTGGCCCAAATAGAGTACTAAACTACAGCCTCAAATCTAACTACAGAAGCGAACTACAGCCTCTGGCCAAACTACAGTACTAAATTACAGCCTCAAATCTAACTACAGAACTGAGATACAGGTGCTGGCCAAACTACAGTACTAAACTACAGTCTCAAATCAAACTACAGAACCCAGGTTCAGTCCTCTTACCAAATAACAGTACAAAAATACAGCCTCAAATCAAACTCCAGAATCAAGCTACAGGCACCTACTAAATTACAGTACTAAACTACAGCCTCAAATGTAACTACAGAACCGAGATACAGCCTCTGGCCAAACTACAGTACTAAACTACAGCCTCAAATCTAACTACAGAACCGAGATACAGCCTCTGGCCAAACTACAGTACTAAACTACAGTCTCAAATCTAACTACAGAACCAAGATACAGCCTCTGGCCAAACTACAGTACTAAACTACAGCCTCAAATCTAACTACAGAACCAAGATACAGCCTCTGGCCAAACTACAGTACTAAACTACAGCCTCAAATCTAACTACAGAACCAAGATACAGCCTCTCTGGTCTTCTGTGATGTGCTACATGACCACCTTTCCATTGGAAAAACTTGCCCTTGATCCAATATGGTGGATTTCAAGATGGTGGCCATACTCCAGTCACAGCCTAAAATATAGGCCCCTCACCCATTACTCTCTGCTGTGTTCAGATCTGTCATTCTCCCTTTGGTTTTTGAAATAAAACGATGACCTGAGACTTTTGACTCACCCTGTATATATATAACTGGAGATGTTAGCATAATTCAGATTGAAAATGATTAACAGAACAGAAGGTGTGGAGAATAACTAAACGTGCGTATGTGGATGTTATCTGAGGTTATGATATTAATATAACGGTAAGTGTGGATGTTAAAGAAGTGAAGGGGATGATAATGTAATTGGAGTTGTGTAATATAATGGGGGATTTGGCTCGTCGACTCTGTTAGACTTTAGTGAGTCAGCAGCTGAAAGTGTGCAGAAAAAGCACTAATGGAATAGAGTAATGATCTAGGTCTGCTCTGATCCAACCCGGTCTCCCTCCTATTTGTGATAGAGCTAATGGGAAACTACTAGATCTACAAAAGGTTTTAAAGCATTTTAATTGTAATTCAAAATTCAAACCCTTTCCCAATCTTTTTTTTTTTTTTTTTAAATAAGCTTACAATGAAGTAGTTTGTTTACGCTACGTCTTTTAAGGTGGAGCAGTGTGTTTGAGTAAGAAGTAACTTTATTTTGTTTGAAACTCTGTTTGAAATTCATGTGTAACTGTAGGCTGACCAGATCTGAGATGGTGAAAAATAGAACACGTCTCCCGGGGGGAGAGTGGGGGGACGTGAAGATTTTAGGCTACTTCACCACTCCCCCTTCTCATTCGAGTGAACCAATCGGAGTAGGGGATGGCGGGACTAGTTTGTGAACAAAACGCTTCTCAAAGTTTTATGTAAGCTCTAGAAAAACAAAATGTTTGTGAAATTCCGCCCGGACATTTTTTTTTAAGTCTAAATAAGAGGACATGTCCGGGTAAAAGATTACGTCTGGTCACCCTACGTAATTGGAGGTGTTTAGTTTTGTAGTGCTGTCGCTAATGCAGTTAGCCTTCACCTGAGTTTGGAGACATTTCCACCTTAAATTATCCAAAACAGCAGAAATGAGTCAGTGTTACCCCCCTATGGAGCAGGAATAGAGCAACATCCTCATCTCAGTTGGTGCTTTTCAGCGTTTGGAGTGTCTCCGTTGTCTAAAAACCTTTAGATGGGTTTTCTTTGCCGTGAGCAGAGAGAGAGAAAGCCTAGCACCGGACCCAGACACTTTGTTTTTTTACCCATTTACAGACACTGGGGCTTTGTAAACACATTAGAGCGGTTTCCAGCTTTATGAAGAGAAGAGATGAATGGGTTAATTTGCCACAGGATCTGTATTGGTGGGCAGTTACACACAGAAACATATATATTGATTATGGTTGGTTAGTGATAACATATATTAACCCTTAGGGCCCCAAGCCATTCCTGGGTGTATTTTGCTACCTTTACATTTACATTATTTTTTTATTTAAAATCCAACTCACAAGACTGAGAAGTCAACTGGGTTTACAGTCTCTAAAGGAATTTATGCTTCATAGAGCACAGACTGATTGCTGATTTAATGCAGTTCTGTAGCTGAATCACACACATGTATTTTCCTAGTCCTCTTATAGGCAATTTCTGTGGGTCCTATTAGGG